>NC_069501.1:295074889-295094889 GCF_027579735.1 Bombina bombina
TAAATAATACTAAATATCAGAGACGTCCGATTTAAACTTTTACTCTTGTTTGCTTTTTTATTTTGTGTAGATATATATATATATACAGAAATCTCTGTATGTTCCAATAAATTGTGAGTTATAATCTTATTGCACCTTGTCTTAGTAGCTCTCACACTTTAAACTGTATTTATCCTCAGAGAGTATCTCTCTCTTCAAAGTAGAAAACGCTGGCATAGTACCTTACTCCTTAATGGAGATTGTAAAGGCTACTCCAGGATCTCACCGGTGTGTCCTAGCATGTGTTTCCACTCGGCGTTCCGCTTAGTCACGTGTATGCCTTACACGTCATACCACTCTAGACGTCAGTTTACAGTGGTAGATGCGGTCCCGAGATTTTTAGAGATTTTACCACAGCATCCGCTCTTAGTGCATCAGCTATTTATTGTTAATGAGAAATCTATTTTTAACCCCTTAAGGACCGGGCATTTCAGACAAAAACTTCCCCAAAATACCAGAGCACTTTTAGCACTTTTTTTTTATATTTACCTATTAAAACTATATATTTTTTTTAGTAGACAACCGAAAGTATTGATGCCACCATTTCACCGTCAAATGCGATCAAATAAAACATTTTTTTTAACTTTTTCACAATTTTAGGTTTCTCACTGAAATTATTTACAAACAGATTGTGCAATCATGGCACAAATGGTTATAAATGCTTCTGGGATCCCCTTTGTTCAGAAATAGCAGACATATATGGCTTTGGCATTGCTTTTTGGTAATTAGAAGGCCGCTAAATGCCGCTGCGCACCACACTTGTATTATGCCCAGCAGTGAAGGGGTTAATTAGGTAGTTTGTTGGGTTAATTTTAACTTTAGTGTAGAGATCAGCTCCCCACCTGACACACACCCCCTCTCAAACAGCTCTCTTCCCTCCCCCACCTCACAATTCTCACCGCCATCTTAAGTACTGGCAGAAAGTCCGCCAGTATAAAAATAAGTTGTTTTTTTTTATTTTGTTTTTTTATATATATTTTCTGCAGGGTAGTATCCCCCCTTACCTCCCAACCTCCCTGATCCCCCCCAAACAGCTCTCTAACCCTCCCCCCTCTACCTATTTGCTGCCATCTTAGGTACTGGCAGCTGTCTTCCAGTACCCGTTTGCTGCAAATTAGGCAAAACATTTTTAAAAAATGTATAATAACCATTTTTTCTGTAGTGTAGCAGCCCCCCCTCAATACTCTACCCCACTCCCCCTCCCAGATCCCTTTCCCTTAATGGATCCCACATAGGATCCCCCTCATTGCCCCTCCTCCCTCCTTCTCACTCACTGTCGGCTTTTACTGGCGTAATGGTCCCACCTGCTCCCGCCCTCCTCCCGCCCCCTCCAGCAATGGGCCGCCCACCCGCCTCCCTCTTTACCCTCCCACCCACCAATGATCGGCACCACCGATGCAGAGAGTGCAACTCTATTTCTGCAGAACCCCACTCATGGGGTATGCAGAAATAGCATGATCTCACAATTTTTAGAGAGGTCCCGGCAGAGAGAAGCCCAGGACTGCAGCAATATACATGGCGCATTACTGGTCCTTAAGGGCATAACGACCAGCGTCATACAGGGTACTGCACTGGTTGTTAAAGGGACAGTTTACTCAAAAATTTTCTCCCCTTTAATTTGTTCCCAATGATCCACTTTACCTGCTGGAGTGTATTCAATTGTTTACAAGTAGCTCCTTTACCCTTATATTGGCATTTGAAATTGTTAATTTAGCATGTGGTATCCCCACCTATTCTGAAAGTTTGTGGCCGCGCGTACCAGCTATAGATAAGCTTTGTAAACACAGCCAGCAGAAGAAATTACACTCCCAGTGTGAAAAGGCAGAGATAAGGTAATAAAATGTTGATTTTCCATTGTTCTCTCAAAGTATTGGTGATTGTTTTAAGGACAGATATAAGATAAAGAAGCAGGTATATGTACACAATGTGATACAGTAATGAGATCTGATTATACCTACAAGCTCAACCTATTTTATTAGGCTGTGGCTTCAAAACACAAAATCAAAGCTTTAATATACAGAAATAAACCTTAAAAAGCTAATTTTCATACATTTTTACTCTGCAGTTGGTAAAAAAAGCAAATGTAAACACATTAAGGGAAAAACTATTTTACAGTATACTGTCCCTTTAAGGGGTTAAAGGACCACTAAATACAGCAGAATTGAATAACTGACAAATACACAAGAACATTGCAGAGTTATTCCAATTTCTCTCCCCCTGTGTCATGTAACATATTTTAGCCAATCACAAAATGTAACTAAATGGTATACACTAACAATATACAATATGTAACAATATGTAAAATAGTTTTGCAGGTCTGCCAGCTTTGAAAACTTTTATAATACACATTAATTTGCATATTTAGTAATATCACTTAAATAAATTTGCTCATATAACTTTGTTCCTAGCTCCTTATTTATATTTACGTCTTGGAGATTATTTAATTAGTTTTAAGCAAAGATTACCTTACAAAAAATATGTATCTGTTTAAAATTATATTCAGTTTTTAAATATTGGAGGTATAAGCGTAATGGTTTAGTTTCTGTAAAGTACTTCAGTTTCTATAAAATAGCTGGCGCTGATATTTTAAATCCTATGTTATGCCCTTAATTGTCTCTTGTGCTGAGGGCAATTAGGAACATATATATAATAGTCAATAAAAGAGAATGTGCAAATGAGGCTAACAATATTTCCACACAGATATTATTTGCACACACACTTTTATCAACTGTTTTATACCTACCCCTATTTGTCCTCAGCAGAGGAGTTTCTTTAAGGGAAACCTAGGTTTAAACCCCTTAATGACCGACTAAGTACCCTGTACTTCCTGGTCGTTAAGGAGTTAGCATGGTGGCACCCATTAGAAACTCAGTGTAATTGAGAAAACCTTACTATTTGCAAAGTTAATTACAAGGAAAAATTTACAGGATTTACATTTATTGCAAAGTGTATTCACTACACATTATTAAATATTTAGGACCAGATTAAGAGTGCAGTGCAAAATTACGCTTACACAAGCGCGATATTTCTGCTCCACTCATAATACCAGCACACGTAATTGCGAACGCAACCTTGTTTGTAATGGTAGTTTTTTTGTGTAATGTTATTTTTAAAAAAAAATTTTAAGGTAAGATTAGGTTTTTATTTAATTTTAAAGGTAAGTTTTTGTTATTTTAAGGTTGTTAGGATTTTTTTTAGTTAATTTAGAGGTATTTTAATTTGGGTTAAGTTAGGGGGTGTTAGGTTAAGGGGTTTAGATAATAGTTTATAACTTTGCAATGTGGGGGATAGCGGTTTAGGGGTTAATAGTTTATTTAGTTATAGTGACTTGGGGGATGGCGGTTTAGGGGTTAATAGTTTATTTAGGTGCTTTGTGATGTGGAGGATGGCAGTTTAGGAGTAAATAGTTTATTAAGGTACTTTGTGATGTGGGGGGATGGCGGTTTAGGGGTTAATCCTTTACTTAGTTACTGCGATGTGGGGGGTGGCGGTTTAGGGGTTAACAGTTTATTTAGGTAATTTGTGATGTGGGGGGATGGCGGTTTAGGGGTTAATAGTTTATTTAGGTACTTTGTGATGTGGGAGGATGGCGGTTTAGGGGTTAATCCTTTACTTAGTTACTGCAATGTGGGGGATGGTGGTTTAGGGGTTAACAGTTTATTTAGGTACTTTGCGATGTGGGGGGATGGTGGTTTAAGGGTTAATAGTTTATTTAGGTAATTTGCGATGTGGGGGATGGCAGTTTAGGGGTTAATAGTTTATTTAGGTACTTTGCGATGTGGGGTGGCAGTTTAGGGGTTAATAGATTATTTAGTTACTGCAGTGTGGGGGATGGCGGTTTAGGGGTTAACAATTTATTTATGTACTTTGCGATGTGGAAAAGTACAAATGGCTGGTCAAACCTACAACAAAAACTGGTGCACCATTATTTATTAACTTTGGCTGGTAAGCCATTTCCCACCAGGGTGCTAAGCTGGTGTTGAGCTTTTTTTATTTTAGGTGATTACCTCTCCAATGGTGGGTCTTGGGGAGTCTGTAGCTGCTAAGCAACATGCCACCATCTCCCTATACTGGTCCATTGTCAACTTTAAATAAAGTTGTGCAGTGACATCATCAAGTCATTGCGCGTGACGTCACCGCACCAAAAGTAAAGCTCCGGCAAAATCCTGTCACTATACAGGCCAGATTGCCGGGTGGGAGTCAATGGGAGCCCCAGATTGCCCTCAAGGTGAGTGAGTGCTAGCGACGGCTCTGAGCCATCGTCAGCACCTATCTGGGACAATTTGCAATGGCTCACAGCCATCGTTAGCATTCAAAGGGTTAAATTGGGCATGCAGATAGACTTTATTGTCTTGTATCTTTTCTTTTTTTGTGAGAAAAGAGCAGTGTTTGTTGAGATTTAAAGGTTTAAAAATACAAATCAAGACATGCGTAGTATCAGCAATTGGCAGCAGAGGATTGTGGGACTTGTAGTCTTGTCCAAGGGCATAACTACAATGGTCTCAATTGAGACTGGGCCCACACATCTACGGGGTCCTTCTGCCCTTTCAGTCAGTAGTGTTGTTCCTACAGTAGTAGGGTTGCCATATTGCTGCTTTAAAAGGACAGTCTACTCCAGAATTTGTACTGTTTAAAAAGATAGATAATCCCATTCCCCAATTTCGCATAACTAACAAGGTTACATTAATATACTTTTTACCTATGTGATTACCTTGTAGCAAAGCCTCTGCAGACTGCTCCCTTATTTCAGTTCTTCTGACATACTTGCATTTTAGCCAATCAGTGCTGACTCCATGGGAGTTACCACAATGTTATCTATGTGGCACACATAAACTAGCACTTTCTAGCTGTGAAAAACTGTCAAAATAAGAGGTGGCCTTCAAGGGCTTAGAAATTAGCATATGAGCCTACCTAGGCACTGTGAGATCCCTTGTGAAATTCTTAAAAGGCAGATTTTGCTATCCTTCTCCAAGGGGAATTCCCTGCATTGTTGTATGTGAAGGAGAGACAAGCCAAGTGCAATATAGCACTGCATGACATTAAAGTTCTGCTGCATTTACACTTTGTGCTTTTACAAATTCTTATTATGCTTTCAGTTTTTGTGTAACTTTAACAAATTAGGATTATACTTTGTATATGCATGTGTATATTTTACAAACTTTTTCTTCTATTTTATATAAAACTGAAAAACTTCAATTTTCCAGAAAGCTATATATATATATATGGGCCAGATAATCAAACATTCTCTAGTTTGGAGATAAATTATAGTGCAGAATTTACAGGGGCTAAACTCAAAGATTTTTTAAAGAAAATGGACGGAACGTGGAAGTCCCAGAGAGATGATAGATGCCTTTCATAGAAAGTAATGATGCTCTCTGGGAAACTAAATTTCACATGGGAAAGAGAAGGTAACTGGAGAACACCTGGTGCTGTTATAAAGGCTCAGTTTGCGCACCTCCGCGTGATGTAGTTCTAAAGTTAAAAGAATACCAAGCCAAGGAAGAAATTCTTAAAGCTGCCAGACAACTTAAAGGTATTAAGCACACCTGTAAATCACCAGAGGAAGCACCAGCTCTATGCTCTGTTTTGGGTATAGACCCCCCGCAAATTTCACCAACGGCAGATGAGACTGTGACTACTAATAAAGTACAACCACAAAGGCCTTCTCATGCCCTGTGGCAACTTCACCATGCCAAGAAGACTAAGAAAACACAGATAGCTACTCCTCCCGACAACACCTGAGAGCTGTTATTCAACAGATTGGTGAGATAAACCTTGTATTGTTTGAGCACTGCTCATAATGTAAAATATTATTTCCCTTCCTTATTTAGGTTTTGCCTGCTTTAGTAGAGACTGAGCTATCCTTTGAAGATGTCATCCCAGTTCTAAAATGACTTCTAGCTCATCATGAACAATTTGTCCTTTAATCAACCATGTTTATGTTTCAGAATGGGATAGGCTACTCTTCCCCTGCTTTGTGACACAAGATGTCATGTTACATGTTTTTGTTTTTGTTGTTTTTGTTTTTGTATTGTTCATTTGTTGTTAACAGCTACTATTTAAAAGTGTTTATTGTATTATCTCAGCTTTTATCTAACAGCCTCCTGACAGGTTCTGACATACTCACATGCTTTAAAAGTCAAACAATAGTTCTCTTCATAACTAATTCAACTTTCTCATCTAAACTCTTGCCAGTAGGTTATGGCTAGTACAAAACCAATAAGAATAATAACACAAAACGTAAAAGGGTTTAATGCTCCCCACAAACGATCTATAGGGTTTACTGACATCATCCACAAGAAAATAGACATTTTGTTTTTGCAAAGAAATGCACTATTTAGCTGGACAAGAACCCTCATTCTTTACATCTACCTATCCCACTCACCACCACAGCAGTCACACCTCTAAGAAAATCTCAAGTGTCAGTATCCTACTTCATAGATCATTACCCTTCCATCTACAACAAGTGGAGAGAGATAGCGAAGGGAGATATTTAGCATTACTAGGTCTACTATACGGTAGACCAGTCACGTTGGTGGATATATATATCCCAAATAAACGTCAAGCATCCTTTTTTTCGTAAAATCGCTAACAACATATCTTTCTCCAAAGACTCTCTTATTATAGGAGGAGACCTTAATACCCCACTAAATCCACTGATAGCTCCACAACGCAATCCCATTTGTCCAAACGATCTCTTAAATCAATAAGAGACGATCTTGCACTCTTGGGAGTACACAATACCTGGCGAATTCAACACCCCACTAGCAAAGACTTTACCTTTTACTCGGTACCTAACCACTCACACTCCCATATAGATTACATCCTCGTAGATCACATAACCATTACATCACTAATAAACACTTATATCTTTCCCACAGCCTGGTCGGATCACTCAGCGGTCCTTTGTACCATGCAATGGTCCTCTTTACAATTCAAACCCTACCAGTGGTGTCTAGATGATACATTATTAAAGGACAACCTAATATTACAACAAATGGAGAAATCCCTATCTGAATATTTCCAAAATAATGACACACCGGGTATTGACCCATACATATTGTGGGAGGCATACAAATGTTTCCTGAGGGAAGAGATGATAAAAATCAAATCTATCCAGCGGAAAAAGCACAGGGTACAATACCAAGACCTGACCAATCACTATCAACACCTAGATCAAGCTTACAAATCAAACCCTAATGATAAATCTCTCAAATCAAAACTAGACCAAGCAAAAAATAAACTCTCAGAGTTTTTGGACCACTCTGCCCAAACACAAGCTCTAAGACTACAGCAAAGGTTTCTCCTAGAGGGAAATAATCCTGGCAAACTGTTAGCTAGAGCACCTAAAACCAAGCAATCTACCCACTTCGTTACAACACTCCAAGATCACCCTGATAAACCAACCATAGAGTCCCAGAGAATTGCGGAGATTTTCAAGAATTATTACTCCAACCTCTATAACCTAACTCCTAACAGAAACGTTAAAACCCACCAATCACTTTCCATCAATACTTAGATTCCATATCCCTCCCAACTATCCCGAATGACAGTTTAGACCCCCTTACTACACCAATAACTGCTGAGGAGATTGAAACCGCGATTCACACCTTAAAACAGGGGGAAAGTCCCGGCCCTGGCGGTCTTACAGGTTCTTACTATAAAATGTTTTAATGCATTTTAATACCTTACCTGCTATCGTTTTTTAATCGCATCAATGAAGAAAAGGGATTACCCCCTTCTATGCTAGAAGCAATAGTAACCGTAATACCAAAACCGTATAAAGATTCCACGGTCCCATAAAATTACTGCCCAATTTCCCTCCTAAATATTGACATTAAGATATATGTGAAAATATTGTCCACAAGAATAAATAAAATACTGCCCTTACTCATACACTCAGATCAGGTGGGCTTTGTGCTGCAGAGAGAGGCTAAAGATAATACTGTGAAGGTTCTCCACCTAATACAATATGCCTCAGAACACGATTTCCCTCTCATTTTACTTTCAACGGACGCTGAAAAAGCATTTGACAGACTAGACTGGACTTTTTTAAAACTTACCCTAAAAAAATTTGGCTTTCCTGACAGTTTTATTCATAGAATCTTTGCCCTATACACTGCACCAATGTCATGAGCGCTTCCGTTCATCGCCGTGTCGCCGCGGCTCCCGGAACTCCTCTGTGTCTCTGACGTCATGTTGCTTAGCAACATGACGCTTTCTCTCACACCCCTCTGATGACGGTTACGCTCCTGCCCTTTAAATCTCGGCGGGAGATCTGAATCTGGGCCCGTTTGTTTGTTTCCCTGGATTGTGAGTACCATATCAGTTTTATTCTTCTGTGTACCGACTTCTGCCTGCCTGACCAAGCCTCTTGCCTAATCCCTACTTGCTGATATTTGGACATTGACTTCTGCCTGCCTGACCTTGCCTGTAGCTATTACCCTTTTGCTGTCACTTGGATGCCGACTTCTGCTTGCCTGACCCTGTCTTTTGCCTATACCTTTTGCTGATATTTGGATGCCGACTTCTGCCTGCCTGACCTTGCTTTGGCCTTTACCTTTAAACCTATTCTTTGTTAAACAAGACCTGCTTAAAGGGACATTTTACTTTTACAAGCTGCAAAAGAGAACTTTGCCTTTCTGTTTGTTATACACCTGCTTAAAAGGGACATTTACTTTTACAAGCTGCAAAAGAGAACTTTGCCTTTCTGTTTGTTATAAACCTGCTTAAAGGGACATTATACTTTTACAAGCTGCAAAAGAGAACTTTGCCTTTCTGTTTGTTATACACCTGCTTAAAAGGGACATTTACTTTTACAAGCTGCAAAAGAGAACTTTGCCTTTCTGTTTGTTATAAACCTGCTTAAAGGGACATTATACTTTTACAAGCTGCAAAAGAGAACTTTTCCTTTGTTTTACAAGCCTGCTAAAGAGGACCTTTTTCAGAAGCTTCAAAGTAAGAGCATTTCCTTTTTGTTCTTTGTACTACTTAAAGGGACGTTTTATCCTTTGTGGCTTTCCTGCATTCTGGAACAATATTCATTTTTGTTATCTTCTAATCTGCTTCCTGAGTGGGTCACGTCCTGGATATTTCTCAGTGTGCTAGCGTGTGCTTTCAATTCACGCTAGCAGTTGGGTTACATCCCGGATTGATTCCAGAGCGGCTGACATTACAAACGGGCCATAAAAATGGACCCCACTGAATTATCTATGGCCGTGGCTCACCAGGGACAGCTCTTGGGTTCTCATGCCACTCACTTGCAGTCTCTGGACACTAAACTTGATCAAATTACTGCTCTATTACAAAATTTGGTTGCTACCGCACCTCCCAATCCTAATCCCAATCCAAATCCGATTGAGGCATTACCTCCTCCGATTCCTAACAATCAGTCTCAGGTACAACTAAGTCCCAGGATTCCTCTTCCGGATAAATATGATGGGAATCCTGAAGAATGTAGAGGCTTTTTGAATCAATGCCGTCTTCATTTCCGAAATAGCCCTACTCTCTTTGCTACTGCCTCTTCTAGAATCACGTTTCTTATTTCCTTAATGAAAGGAAAAGCCTTGGCTTGGGTGTCACCTTTGCTAGAAAAGAATGATCCTATACTGTTGGATGTTGATACATTTCTATCTACATTCTCAAACGTATTCGATAAACCTGGAAGGTCATCCGCTGCTGAAGCAACTCTCCTGGATTTACGTCAAGGAAATCAACCAGTCTCTCAATATGCAATTGAGTTCCGCACCCTTGCCTCTGAAACCACTTGGAATCAGGGAGCACTCAGAGCCGCTTTCCGTAAAGGACTTTCTGAGCGTCTCAAGGATGAATTGGTGTATCGTGAACTTCCAGAGTCCTTAGAAGCCTTAATAAATCTCTGTATCTGTCTCGACGCCAGGTTTCGTGAACGCCAACAAGAAAAGGATAGAACACAGAGGACTGCCACTCGAACTCCTTTTCGTTTAGCTCCTCGTTTTTCTAGTCCAGTCACTCCAGCCTCTCCTACTACTGATCAGGCTGAACCCATGGAAGTAGGAAGTATAAAATTAACTGAGACTGAACGCTTAAGAAGACGGACTCTTGGCTTATGTCTGTACTGTGGCCTTAAAGGACATTTATTAAGGGATTGTCCTACTAGGCCAGTAAAAGCCAGGGCTTAACTCTAGTCCAGGGAACTGAGTTAAGCCAAAATAGTGGTCATTCCCTATACAAGAAACTCTTTGTTCCAGTAACTCTTCTAATTGGACAAAAGAAGATCTATACCCAAGCCCTAATTGATTCCGGTGCTGGAGGTGTGTTCATTGACTCTACATTTGTTTCTACTCATTCTATACCCTTACTAAAGAAGGAGTATTCCATTTCAGTCTCTACGGTCAGTGGAGATCCTTTGGGTTCTGGATACATTCAGTTTTCTACTCAACCCTTAATCCTCACCGTAGGAATACTTCATTCTGAGACAATTTGTTTCGATGTCATTCCCACTCCGCAATTTCCCATTATCTTGGGATTACCCTGGCTCCAGATTCACAATCCCATTTTTTCTTGGACTTTCGGTGAACTCACTTCCTGGGGATCTACATGCCAGACTAAATGTCTTCAAGAGATTACTAAGTTACCACTCACTATTGCTCTCACAGTTGAAACTCCGGAATCCTTACCTATGCATTACCATGACTTTGTGGATGTCTTCTCCAAAAAAGAAGCGGAACGTCTTCCTCCTCATCGCCCTTTTGATTGTCCCATTGACCTCCTTCCTGGGGCTGCCTATCCTCGAGGCAAAACATATCCACTTTCTAAACCAGAAAACATGGCTCTGGAAGAATATATAAAAGACAATCTGGCTAGAGGATTTATTCGACCCTCCTCTTCCCCTGTAGGGGCTGGTTTCTTTTTTGTGGGAAAAAAGGATGGCGGATTAAGACCCTGTATTGATTATCGTGGATTGAATCAGATTACCATCAAGAACAGTTATCCTCTGCCCCTTATTCCTGAACTTTTTACTTATCTTCAGGGAGCCACCATTTTCACCAAACTCGACCTACGTGGTGCATACAACTTGATCCGTATACGCAAAGGAGATGAGTGGAAGACTGCCTTTAACACTCGATTTGGGCATTATGAATATTTGGTCATGCCCTTTGGGCTATGCAATGCTCCGGCGGTTTTCCAGCATTTTGTAAATGAGATCTTTCGTGATTTTTTGAATATTTTTGTTATCATATACCTGGACGACATCTTAATTTTTTCTCAGAACCACCAAGATCATGTGCACCACGTCAAGAAAGTACTTCAACGTCTAAGAGAATTCCATCTGTTTGCTAAACTGGAGAAATGTTCTTTCCATCAAAAAATCATACCCTTTCTGGGTTATGTAATATCGGCATCTGGATTCGAAATGGACCCTACTAAACTTTCTGCCATTTTGGATTGGCCTAGACCTGATTCTTTGAAGGCTTTACAACGTTTCCTAGGCTTCGCCAATTATTACAGAAAGTTCATCAAGAATTTTGCTACTATTACTTCTCCTCTTACTTCTCTCACAAGAAAAGGACAAAACTGTAAAGTATGGCCGTCTGAGGCTATAGAAGCTTTTGAATCTCTCAAAGAAGCTTTTTCCTCAGCTCCTATCCTTCGTCATCCAAATCCTGAGTTTCAATTTATTCTGGAGGTGGATGCTTCCTCTGTTGCTGCTGGAGCGGTTCTGTCTCAACGAATACCAGAGACTGGAAGGATTCATCCTGTTGCTTTTTTCTCTAAAAAATTCACTCCTTCCGAATTTAACTATGACGTAGGGAATAAAGAGTTACTTGCCATCAAGATGGCATTGGATGAATGGAGACATTGGCTGGAAGGTACTTCTTTGCCATTTACTATACTTACTGATCATAAGAACCTTCTGTATCTCCAAACAGCCAAACGACTAAATTCCAGGCAAGCACGCTGGTCCTTATTCTTCTCTCGGTTTCACTATAATTTGTCTTACATACCTGGTTCAAAAAATATTAAAGCAGACGCACTTTCCAGACAATTTCAAGATACCCCAGTTCCTGAGTCTGGTACCATTCTCCAACCTCATGAAGTCATTGGCCAGTTAACAACTTCTTGGTTACAAGAATTACAGTCCGCTCAAGAGCGTCTTCCTTTGTCCTGTAAACCTCCCAATGGTTTACTCTTTGTTCCTGAACGCCTTCGTTCCAAGATTTTATTTTGGGCTCATGATAGTCCCCTTTCTGGACATCCTGGCATCAGTATTACCACTCGAAACCTCAAACAACATGTCTGGTGGCCTACACTCTCTCAAGATGTGAAGGATTACGTCTCAGTATGCACACAATGTGCCATGAACAAAACTCCACGCCAACTTCCTTCAGGATTACTCCAACCATTGCCTATACCTCACCAGCCTTGGACTCATGTATCCATGGACTTTATTACCGATCTTCCCTTGTCCACTGGGAACAATACTATCTGGGTGGTGGTCGACAGGTTCACTAAGACGGCTCATTTTGTACCCTTGCCAGGATTACCATCTGCCAAAAGACTCTCTGAACTTTTTATTCTACATATTGTAAGAATCCATGGATTTCCTCTTGATATTGTTTCAGATAGAGGGGTACAATTCGTTTCTCGATTTTGGAGGTCACTTTGTAAACATTTTGGTACTACTATATCTCTCTCTACTTCTCACCACCCACAATCGAATGGTCAGACTGAAAGAGTAAACCAGTGTCTTGAAACATATCTTAGACATTATGTGGATCATTATCATTCTAACTGGACTTCTTACCTTCCTTTGGCTGAATTGGCCCATAATGCCCGGTACAATTCCTCCCTTCAGACTTCTCCTTTTCATGCAGCTTACGGATATCAGCCTAGGACGTTCCCTTTGCATACTTCCTCCACAGTGAATCCTGCTTCTGATCTTACAGCCCGAAGATTAACTCGACATTGGCAGAAGATACATCGTATTCTTTCTGTAACTTCTAGACGTTACAAGTTCTTTTCGGATCTTCGACGGAAAAAGGCTCCCAAATATCGCCCTGGTGATAAAGTTTGGATTTCCTCTCGATTTCTTCGCCTGAAACAACCTTCTAACAAATTGGGACCACGATATGTGGGTCCTTTCCGAATACTGGGTCAGGTATGTTCCACTGCTTATCGGGTAGCTTTACCCAAGTCTCTCAAAGTCCATCCGGTATTCCATGTTTCTCTTTTAAAACCTGTGATGATTAACAGGTATTCTAAGCCTTTTTCTAAACCTCCACCGTTATTGGTGCATGGACATCCTGAGTTTGAGATCAGCCATATTCTAGATTCCAAATTGCGGGGCAAGAAATTGTATTATCTCATTCATTGGAAGGGTTATCCAGTCACGGAACGTTCTTGGGAACCTGCTCATCAAGTAAATGCTCCAATATTGGTCAAGACCTTCCACAAGACTCATCCTGATAGACCTGGTCCTGTCCCCCGGAGGGGCCCTTGAGGAGGGGGTGCTGTCATGAGCGCTTCCGTTCATCGCCGTGTCGCCGCGGCTCCCGGAACTCCTCTGTGTCTCTGACGTCATGTTGCTTAGCAACATGACGCTTTCTCTCACACCCCTCTGATGACGGTTACGCTCCTGCCCTTTAAATCTCGGCGGGAGATCTGAATCTGGGCCCGTTTGTTTGTTTCCCTGGATTGTGAGTACCATATCAGTTTTATTCTTCTGTGTACCGACTTCTGCCTGCCTGACCAAGCCTCTTGCCTAATCCCTACTTGCTGATATTTGGACATTGACTTCTGCCTGCCTGACCTTGCCTGTAGCTATTACCCTTTTGCTGTCACTTGGATGCCGACTTCTGCTTGCCTGACCCTGTCTTTTGCCTATACCTTTTGCTGATATTTGGATGCCGACTTCTGCCTGCCTGACCTTGCTTTGGCCTTTACCTTTAAACCTATTCTTTGTTAAACAAGACCTGCTTAAAGGGACATTTTACTTTTACAAGCTGCAAAAGAGAACTTTGCCTTTCTGTTTGTTATACACCTGCTTAAAAGGGACATTTACTTTTACAAGCTGCAAAAGAGAACTTTGCCTTTCTGTTTGTTATAAACCTGCTTAAAGGGACATTATACTTTTACAAGCTGCAAAAGAGAACTTTGCCTTTCTGTTTGTTATACACCTGCTTAAAAGGGACATTTACTTTTACAAGCTGCAAAAGAGAACTTTGCCTTTCTGTTTGTTATAAA
The DNA here is from genome assembly GCF_027579735.1 of Bombina bombina. NCBI lineage: Eukaryota > Metazoa > Chordata > Amphibia > Anura > Bombinatoridae > Bombina > Bombina bombina. Next base: position 295,089,155 of record NC_069501.1, read on the forward strand.
CCTGCTTAAAGGGACATTATACTTTTACAAGCTGCAAAAGAGAACTTTTCCTTTGTTTTACAAGCCTGCTAAAGAGGACCTTTTTCAGAAGCTTCAAAGTAAGAGCATTTCCTTTTTGTTCTTTGTACTACTTAAAGGGACGTTTTATCCTTTGTGGCTTTCCTGCATTCTGGAACAATATTCATTTTTGTTATCTTCTAATCTGCTTCCTGAGTGGGTCACGTCCTGGATATTTCTCAGTGTGCTAGCGTGTGCTTTCAATTCACGCTAGCAGTTGGGTTACATCCCGGATTGATTCCAGAGCGGCTGACAACCAACAGCTAAAATCAAAGTGAACTGTATCATAGAATCTTTGCCCTATACACTGCACCGACAGCTAAAATCAAAGTGAACGGTATCCTATCTTCTCCTTTCCACATCTCAAATGGCACTCGACAGGGCTGTCCACTGTCCCCTCTACTATTCTTATTGTCAATGGAAGCTCTAGCTGCAGCGTTACGTAAAAATACCAACATACACGGACTTACCATAAATTCTACCCATCACAAACTAGCACTGTACGCAGACGACCTACTGTTAACATTGACCTACCCGACCATCTCTCTCCCTGCAGTACAGGCTCCCTTGAGGATTTTGGCTCATGCTCCAATTAGTTAGTTAACCAGCATAAATCAGAAATCCTCCCCATCAATTTAAGAGATGAGGACATTCATATATTGCAGCAACAATTGCCATACTTAATACAACACAACTCTTTAAAGTACTTAAGTGTCCATCTCTCTGTAAACTCTCAACAGCTATTCGACTTAAACTACGAAGCCCTCCTAACTACCCTCACCAAAGACACATCGACATGGCTACATAAAAAGATATTCTGGATAGGCAGAATTGGGGTAACCAAAATGATCATCCTCCCAAAAATACTCTATCTGTTCCAAACTCTTCCTATACCACTCCCAGAGACATATCTCTCTAGACTACAAACAATGGTGAACTCCTACATCTGGAAAAAAAGCCCACCCAAAATTGTCAGATCCACCTTATACCTTCCGAAAATATCTGGAGGTTTGGGGGTACCAGACATAACCAAGTATTGTACAGCTGTATTATTGAGGAGGATTATGGATTGGTGTACACTTTCCAAAAAACACAATTAAACGTGGATAGTCTTAGAGCACAATGTCACAAACACAGCCCAACTTGGCATATATTGTTGGCAACCCAAAATTAACCAACCACCTCTTATTAAAAATTATCCCGTTATAAAAGAAACTTTTGCAATATGGTCACGTGTGTTACATACACATCAGAACCTTTACACAATCCCTTATCCATTTACAACTGCACTGTCCAATGCTGACTTTCCAATAGGGGTGTCCGTAACCCCAAATTCAATAGATAACCTATGTAATTTACTTCCTCTATACACATTGTTAGATGCAGGCAAACTGGTGCCTAGCCTCGACTTTGTACAATTTACTCATTGGTTCAGGTATTTACAACTTAAACATTTTGTTGACACGCATAAACTCAAACACTTGATACTAAGAGATTGTACACCTCTAGAAAAATTTTGTACTCTTGATTCCTCCCCCCACACTCAATTTCCATGTTGTATCTGCTTCTCATAACACCCTCAGAAATTATACACACACCAACGATTGTATCTTGGCATAGGGAACTACCATATACCCTTACAAACAAAAATGGTACACTATCTTCCAAAACACCGCCAAATCCGCACACTCATCTGCCCTGTTAGAAACCAATTATAAATTTCTTCTTAGGTGGTACCTTACCCCTCACAGGCTAAAATATATTTTTTCTGAAGCATCTGACAGATGTTGGAGAAAATGTTCAGAAGAAGGTACACCATACCACATTTGGTGGACATGCCCCAAAATAGTGAAATTCTGGCAAGATATCAATCTTACTATGGGTAAACTCTTGAATCTCAACATACCTTTAGATCCCATATTATACTTATTTCATGTTATTCCTAAATTTTCCTTTAAACACTATGCTTCACTTCTTCAACTAGCCATATGCAGTGCTAAACAAGTGATCCCTAGATTGTGGAAGTCTGAGTCTCCCCCACATTGTCAATGTGGATAGATCAGATGAAATTTAATTTATCCCTAGAAATAACTTTTTATTACACTACTGGAAAACTAGATTACTACGCTGAACTATTGTTCTTTTGGAAATCCCATTTCCAGACCAGATAGACGAGATGAGACCCTTAACCATCCTTATGACCTGAAAAGTCAGATGTTCCCATCAGGTAACAACCCCCCCCCCACACACTGTTTTTCACCTTTCCTCATGTGGGAAAGACACATACACCTGTTTACAAGTAATATGTCATGTATACCAATCAAAACATGTTGAAATGTTTGTGTATGGAATCTCAGACTGTCATTTTCCAAATATTGTTCTTCCTCTTTGCTGTTAATATTGCTGTAGCTGTCATGTTTGATTGTTATATTTAACTGTTTCAATGGTCTCGCCTACTATATATTGTTTATTGATCGAAGGCCTTGAGCATGGACTTTATAAAGCAGCAAAGACTAAATCCAAGGCAAAAACGAGACCAAAATACATTCATGTTGTAAATTTTCTTTATTGTACTGTTAAATTTTGACATAAATAAAAGATTGAACAAAGAAAAAGGTCAGTTTGCATCAATTACAAATTAAACTAAAATGTTTTAACTACAGTTTAACTTGCTTTTGTCCATATTTGCTAGTTGCCAAATGTGGAAGAAGGTGGCCACTGGCTGCATTCAGCTCTTTTCAGAGCTGGATTTCTTCTTGTGAAAATGCAACACTCTAAGATCTATGTAAATCAAGATCTTTCACAAGAAGAAATCCGGCTCAAAAAAAGTTGAATGCTGCAAATGGCCACATTCTTCCACATTCAGCAGCTAATGAAACTGCTGAATGCACATACCTAGTTTTAAACAAGTTGTTGATTTGCTTAAGCTAATTCAGGTTACATACTTCTTAATATTTCTAACTTTTACAGCTGCCCTAATGAAAAGAAAAGAGTAAGTAAGCATCGGGAAAGTATCCATAATTAGAGAGTGGATGCATTTCAGTTTTGAATAGAAGCATTTCTTGTAATATACATCTGTTAGCAAAAATGCTTCAAATAAAAGCTATAGTTGTTTCCACGGTGTATATAAGTATGCATCGTGCACCAGCATTTAAAACAGAACACTTGCTCAGAGAGCCTAAGGTGCTTGTACCATCTGGCAATTACTCAATTTGTTAATTGTTGACATGATACAAACTCCACTGGCTCTCTGAGCAGCAGCAGTAATTAAAATGCTGGTGCACTGAGAATATCTGGCTATACTTCACATGCACGTGCAGAGTAAAACAGTAATATATTTTACTAGAAGTATTTTCGCCACTACATGTATATTGCAAATATGTTTTTATTCAAAGATGTAATTCATCTATGAGCATTTAAATTTTGACCAGAATGTCCCTTTAAGAATGCAAAACAAACAAAAAGATAAAAACACAAGTTAATTATAGAATAAATGTGCTTTTTAATAAGAGAAGCAAGAAAATGAATAGTACTTGGAAATTATTATTGCAGATGATTTGAAGGTTGGTAAACAATGCAGTACAGCAACAATTAAGATCAGAAGGTTGTGCATGAGGAGGTATTTGCAGCATAGAAAGTGAGGTTCTGATGCCATCTTAAACGTTACTAGAGAACTTGAAGAACTAAGAGTATCTTCAGAAAGGAGGGCTACTAAAATAGTACATTGTCTAAAAATGTTACTTAATATGCTTAGTATAGAGGAGAGAGGGATACATAAACTAACACTGTCTTGCTGTGAAAAAATGTCAAAATGATAAGAGGTGGCCTTCAAGGGCTTAGAAAGGATAGCTCCTATGTGACTGCTGGCTCCGCCTCTGTTGAACACAAACAGCTTGAAAAGAGCACTACTGAAATTGGGGGCCCCGTCACAGCTTTTGCCCTGGGGTCTCAGGAGGCATGATCTAAAATGATCATCCGGCACTGTGAGATCCCTTGTGAAATTCTTAAAAGGCAGATTTTGCTATCCTTCTCCAAGGGGAATTTCCTGCATTTTTGTATGTGAACGAGAGACAAGCCCAGTGCAATATAGCACTGCATGACATTAAAGTTCTGCTGCATTTACACTTTGTGCTTTGTATATGATAGTACATTACGCTTCAGATTTAGTTTTTTTACATTTAAACTTTGTGCTTTCTATTTTTTTTTTATATACAGCAATGTAACTAGGATTGTGGTTTTACAAATTCTGATTATGCTTTCAGTTTTTGTGTAACTTTAACAAATTGGGATCATACTTTGTATATTCATTTGTATATTTTACAAACTTTTTCTTCTATTTTATATAAAACTAGTTTGTTCTCTAGTTTGGAGATAAATTATAGTGCATACTTTACAGCGGCTAAACTCAATGATGTTTTTAAGAAAAAGGATTAACCTGGAAGTTCCAGAGAGATGATAGATGCCTTTCATAGAAAGTAAAGAGGCTCTCTGGGAAACTAAATTTCACATGGGAAAGAGAAGGTAACTGGAGAACACCTGGTGCTGTTATAAAGGCTTAGTTTGCATCAAATACAAATTAAACTAAAATGTTTTAACTACAGTTTAACTTGCTTTTTTGCTAGTTGCCAAATGCAGAAGAAGGTGGCCACTCGCGGCATTCAGCTCTTTTCAGAGCTGGATTTATATTTGTGAAAGTGCAACACACTAAGATCTATGTAAATCAAGATCTCTCACAAGAAGAAATCCGGCTCCAAAAAGAGTTGAATGCTGCAAATGACCACATTCTTCCACATTCGGCAGTTAACAAAACTGCTGAATGCACATACCTAGTTTTAAACAAGTTGTTGATCTGCTTAAGCTAATTTAGGTTACATACTTACTATTTCTAACTTTTACAGCTGCCCTAATGAAAAAAAAAGACTAAGTAAGCATCAGAAAAGTATCCATCATTAGACAGTGATGTTGTTGCACACATCAGTGCTTCTTAGTAGGACAGGACTTGATTCTTTGGTGGGACAAGAGATATGGATGTATTTACAGCTAAACAGGGCATCAATCATGACCTTATAAAGAGAGGTTGACAACATCCAAGGCCTGTATAATCAGTAATTCAATCAAATTATTGAATGAATGGTCATTTTCATAAAACAGGTTGAAATTTGAGCATGTATATATTCCTAACAGAAATTCAACGTATTCATGTTTTACTTAAAGGGACACTGAACCCAATTTTTTTTCTTTTGGGATTCAGATAGAGCATGCAATTTTAAGCAACTTTCTAATTTACTTATTATCAAATTTTCTTCATTCTCTTGGTATCTTTATTTGAAAAGCAAAAATGTAAGTTTAGATGCCGGACCATTTTTGGTGAACAACCTGGATTGTTCTTGCTGATTGGTGGATAAATTCACCCATCAATAAACAAGTGCTGTCCAGGGTTCTGAACCAAAATTGGCTGACTCCTTAGCTTAGATGCCTTCTTTTTCAAATAAAGATAGCAAGAGAACAAATAAAAATTGATAAAAGCAGTATATTAGAAAGTTGCTTAAAATTGCATGCGCCATCTGAATCACGAAATAAATATATTGGGTTGTGTCCCTTTAAGGAGATCCTGTCAGACTAAACTTGATTTCCTTGACTGTACAACAAAAGTGATAGAACAGGGTGTGAAATTATTT